>NW_024881302.1:6806651-6811651 GCF_018691265.1 Tyto alba
GCCGCGGGGCCCCCCCGCGCCCCCGCTGCCGTCCCCCGACGGGGCGGCCGCGCAGTCCTTGTCGGGCGGGCGCTGGAGCCGCCCGCTCCCGCTTCTTTGGCTGGGGTAGAAGGGCTCGGTCGGCTGGTCGCAGGTGCCGGGGGGCGGCTCGGAGGGGGCGGCGGCGGCGGGGGGCGGCGGGTGGGGCGGCGGGGGCTGCCCGCGGGGCTTGGCCTCGGGCGGGGCAGGCGAGAGGCCCCCCCCGCCGCCGCTGTCGCTGTCGGAGCTGGGCGTGCTGTGCAGGGAGAGGCCGCTGGGCGAGTGCAGGTGGCGGCTTTGGCTTTTGAGGAGCTTCTTCTCGTGCTTGCGCTTCTTCTTCTCCATCTTCTCCAGCTCCTTGCGGGCGATCTCCTCGGGGTCCATGGGCTCCCCGCTGCACGTCGTGGGGTGAGAGTTGTGAGCCGGCCGCCCCGGACCCTTCTTCGTGTTTTCTTTCTTTCTCCATTTGGCCCGGCGGTTTTGGAACCAGACCTACACACCGAACAACGAGAAGCAATTAACACCCACGCACCGGCCCCCCCGGGGGCGAGGGAGAAGCGCAGCTCAGGCCTCCCCCGTTCACCCCTCGGGGTGCCGGCAGCCCCCATCCACAGGGCCGGGCGTCTGCGAGACGGAGAGCGAGGGAGGGGGGCAGGAAGAGATATCCACTCTTCTTTAACTGGGTAGAAAAAAAAAAAAAAAAAAAGGCAAGGTGGGGGGCACACTCACGCACACACACGCTGCGCCCTGCCTGCACCGGCGCCGCGGGGAGGGGAAGGGATAACGCAGCCCGCTCAGACTCTTCCCCGCGGCAGAGGGGTGCAGAAGCACCCGCCGGAGCCTCGGCCTGCGGAGCCGGGCCCGATCCCTTCGCAGTAGCACACAAAATGCAATTAAACACAGCACAATAAGCTGGCTGAAGGGGCGGGGGGGTGTCGCCTCGCCCGGGAGGAACGGGGTCTGGAGCTCCTGCCCGGCCCGGGCGTCGGAGCAGAGGCGTTGGATCAGCCCAAAAGTGGCATTTGGTCGGGTTTGTTATAGGTTATGGGAGGAAAAAAAAAAAAAAAAAAATTATTAAATCCTTTCTGCTCCCGTTCCCCGGCGGCCGCGTCTCCTCCGCGCCTGCGGAGCCTCGGTCCACGGGGGGAGGCGGGCAGCGCCGGTTGCCAGGCCGGGTGCACCGCGGGGATTTTGGTGAGCCTGCTCCTTCCCCCCGGCCGGTCCTCCTGTCCGTGCGTCCCCCCCCCGCCCCCGGGATGGCCCCGCAGGCTCCCGAGCCCCCGGGCGCGGCGGAGAGGATGCTCCTGGGGCCGGCGCGGGGAGGGAAAGGCGACTCGGAAAGACACCGTGAGACAAAGCTGATGGAGGAACCGCAGCAAACGGCCTCAGCTCACCGCGGGGGAAAGGTCCCCGCCGCCGGAGCTGGGTTTAAGGACGCATTTCCCGCACACGCAGCCCACGCGAAGCCACCCATCCCCGTCGCACCGAGCAGCCCCTCACGACCACGGGCTCCAGCCCGGCAGGACGCGGGGCAGCGGCTCCTACTCGGCCTCGCCGCCCGCTCGCAGCCATAAAACATCATCTGGAGAGCCAACCGCCACCCCGCAGCACACCCGCATCCCCCGATTCCATTCCCGTTTTATTTTTTCGAGATCGGTTGAAGCAAATAGATGGCTCCCCCCTCCCCATCCCGTACGGCCGAGGGCCTGAGCAGTTCGTCAAAATTAAGTTTTACAAGTTCCACACGCTCTCGATGCACCTACGAGCCTTATTGACATTTTCCAGTGTACCCTGGCCCGTGATTAAGCCTCATATTTGCATGCTAATTTTTCGCCCTTGACTCATTTAAGAAAAATGTTTGCAGTGGAAAAATATATTTTAAAAAAGGAAAAGGTTTAGAAAAGGCGGGCTGGGATGCTACTCTTCAGGACTCGTTTGCAAGAGTGTAAAAAAAAAAAATACAAAAAGGGAATAATAATAGGAAGAAAATAAACCAGCAAGGACCAGTGTAAGGCAGGGAAACAAAAGGCGAGGGCCATGAGGAACGGGGCTGCGGGCCCGGGGGCGCAGGGCCCGTCCAGGAGCGGGGCGGGGAGGCTGCGGGGCCTCTCCGGGGATCGCTCGGCGCAGGGAGAGGACAGGGGGGAGCGGGGGACACACGTTTTTTACCTGCACTCTGGACTCCACCAAATCCAGCCTGAGAGCCAGAGCCTCTCGCATAAACACGTCCGGGTAATGACTCTCATTAAACGCCTTTTCCAGCTCCTCGAGCTGCCAGCCAGTAAAATTGGTGCGGGTTCGTCTTCTTTTACAGCCAGGACTTTCTTTGTCCGGGTCACCCGAGTCTGAAAAGGCAGAAATACCCTCAGCTCCCTGGAAGACAGGCCTTCTCCCCCCCTCCCTGCCATTCACAGGAGCCTTTTAACTTTTGTGCTCAGTAGCGTTGGTAAAAGAGCGGGATTATACACACACCTGCGCTAAAAATGGGGAGGAACCCGATCTGCCCTCGCCTCCTCCGAAAATGTACTTTACAGAACATTTATTCCTGAAGGAAGCTCTCCACAGGCACTCAGCTGGCAGAGAGAGAGAGAGAAGTTCCAATATTTGCTCCAGCCACCAAAGGTTTCATCAAATAAAAAAAATAAAAGCCCCCCCCCCCCGCTTTCCCTTCTCCAGCCCCCCCCCGGAGCACCTGCGTGGGCCACAGCTCACAGCCCGGTCCCACACGAGGCCCCGAGGGCAGAGCGGCCCCCCACAGACCCCCCCGAGCACGGGCGGGCGTGGGGCTGAGGTGCTTGCAGCCTCTCCGAGTATGTAAATCTCCAGGTTGGGGATTTACAGCCTCAGCTGAACCTCGCCTAAGGTTTTCCGCCGGGTGTGGAAATTAATAATAAAAATAATATTTTTTATTTAGTTGAGGTGCAGAGGGGGGCTGTTCCAGGATTAATAAAAAGGATGTTGGGGCGACGGAGTGTTTTAATAGCTGAACAATAGCGGTGCCACAGGCCAGTGGGGAGGAAAGGAGAGCACTTCCCTTTAGTTAAATCGCTTAAAAAAAAAAAATAATTACCGCTCTTCATTCCCCCAACTCCAACGATACCCGTTATTATTTTTATATTTTTTTTAAATTGTATGCTTCGAGCCCCCACCCCAGAAATGAACTTTGGGGGAAGGCAGCGGGCCGGGCCCGCTATTGTTCAGGGTACACGCATGGCCCCGCGTCGGTGGGAACGTGGGATGCTCCCAGCGCTCGGCCCGGCGCCCCCCCCCCCCCCCCATCTTGTTCTCTCCCTCGGGGTGACCCAGCACAGCCTCTCCCCCCCCCCCCCCCCCCCGCCTCCGAGCACCCCAATACCCGCAGATAGGTACGCGGCGGGGGGGGGGGGGGGGGGGGGCGCGGTGCTTTTCCTCCCCCGTGCTGAGACGCTCCGGGCGGGGAGCGGCGGTCGGGTCGGAGGTGGCGGGGGGACGGACAGACACCCACATACGACGGGACCGCTCCTACCTGCGAGCTTGAAGGGCTGGCTGTCCCCGCTCACCCCGCAGCCGGAGGGGATGAGCGGCGCCGGGTTGACCACGGAGGCGGCGCAGGAGCCGCTCAGTAATCCATCGATGGAGAAGGGGACGGAGGCGGCCGCCGACTGCAGCTGGTGCCCGGCCAGCTCGTAGACGTGGTGGTGACCGAGCGGGTAAGGGAAACCCACCATACCCCCGAACTGGGCATGGGGGTGCTCCAGGATGCGGCTGTCCATCATGGGGGCGGCTCTAGCGCGGGGGGTGCCGGCGGGGCTGGGGGTGCTGACGGCGGGGCGGCTGGAGCCGGGGGTGCTGCTGCCGGAGGAGGAGGAGGCGGCGCGGCGAGGGGCTCATGCTGCAGGGCGCCCGGGCGCTTTAACTTTATCAACATCAGGCTCCCAATAATTAGCTCAGGCTGGGGGAATTTGGGACCAATAAGAAACGTTAATCGGTCCTGACGTCAGAGACGTGCCAGTGTGGGGAGCAAACGTTTTCCATATCGATTGCTAATTATACCTGACATCCAGCCTCAATAAACAATATCAGAGCTGTCACAACACGACAAGGGGGGCTTTGATACGGACTCCAGCCCGAGGAGGGCGGCGGGGGCCGGGCGGGCAGGGGAGGGTGCGGGGGGGGCCGAGGGGAACTCACGGATCTGCCTGAAACCCGGTTAAATACTAAACAGCCGGAGTTACACACACACACAGCCTCCCCCCCCCACCCCTCCAACCCACCCTCTTCCCCCTTGTCCCCTCCCCTCTCCAAATCACTAATAGATTTCCCTTTAAAACATTCACCAGCGTGTTGTGGGGATTTTTCACCAGAAATGCTCTACTCTCTGAACCTTTAAAGTGATGTTGCTCCAATTACAGAGAGACATTGAGCGGCAAATAGACTGATCCAATAATAGGAGATTCATCATCCGCTCTTTCCAGAGCTGTCACATTGAATTTAAAACTACAAGCCTTTTCATCTCCTCTCCGGCTCTATAACAGGGGAGAGGGGAGGGGGGCAAAGGGAAAAATTGGGGGGGGAGGAGGAAGGGTAAAAAGAAAAAAAAAAAAAAAAAAAAAAAAAAAGAAAGAGCCGTTTGCAGCGTTTAGAAGGAGATTTGAGCATATCAATCGAAATCATAATTAATGCAATCTCCTATCGATTCGGCTACGGACACCCCCCTCCCCAGCAGCAACCACAACCCTCGAATTGTGAGTGTAGCCACAACTAGGAGCAGCCTCTGTTCGCTAAAGAGGAGGCCAAAAAAAATTAAAAAAATAAAAAATAAAATAAAATCTAACCCAAATAAAGTTCCCATCCCTCCCCTCTTACCATCACGCCCACCCCCATCTCCCCACAGGAGAAGCGGCCCCATCGCACACCCCGTGCTTCGCCCCGCCAGTCATTCACAGCTTCCAAACAACCGCCAAATTTGTCCTAATTAAATTACGTCCCCAATGAATTTTTCA